>NC_090172.1:8722732-8752732 GCF_024679245.1 Pseudorasbora parva | reverse complement strand
ACAAGTCTCAACACCAGGGGATCCCTTTAAAATGAACAGGAGGTTGATACACCATTCTTTACTAGAGAAACTACACTTTGACCTGATTTAACTGATACAACATTATCTACAACTGTAAAAAAAACTAAATATTATCGTTATTTTTTAATTTGTTTACTTTCTTACCTCAGAATTAGATTTTCTGCTAGCTTCAGATGAGATAGCAACACAGGCTGGAAAACCTCCATATGGGATCGTAAAGGAAGCCAGAGAAAACTGAAACTGTCATATTACTCCTATTTTATCTGTTATTCGTGGAATTGGTAGTGTTACAACTCTCCCTGTGTTACAACTATACCGGTCGGAAAATAATAAGTGATAATCTTCAGCATAATTAGTTGGAGTACAAACATCGCAGCTTTGTGGGGCTTTTCACATTACTCTGTTGTTAATTAAAGTAATTATTTAAATTGTATTACAACATAACCCATATTTCTACTTATATTTTGAAATTGATTCAGTGACAAAACAGATTTTGTGCATACCTGTAATAAGTTGTTTAGTGTTTGCTAAACTTGTTCACTGAATAGGTGGGAGAAGATTTTAGAAACCCATTTGGACTTATTACACTTATTACATAAGTATTCTTTAATAAAAAACAGACACGCAATGTCTTCCCCACGTGAGCTGGATATTCATTAAAATAAGGTTCATGCATTCACAATATTAGAATCTAAAGGAAGCTTATGCAGCGATGTGTTGGTCCACAACCAGGCACAGCTGAAGATCTTGCTATCTCTGGCACGTTTATTGCTGGGTAACGCAATCCATTTAGCTCCACAGAGGCCCATGTTATTTATGTTACATTTCTTGCATGAGTCGTTGGGCGAGGCTACAGAATCAGGTGTTGTTCTTCTTACGTATGTTAAGGCGGTGTTTCACCACACACTGACGACACAGGTTGGCATCTGAGATCGAGCATTTGCTGAGCAATAAAAGGTTTCTTTGACTAACAAGGAAGTTTTCAGTTCTGAAATATACAGGATATTTCGTTAACGCTTTAGATTATGGCTCAGAAAGTGCTGCATAATTAAAGCAAATTTACAGCATAACTTCTGGTAATTATAGTGCAACTATAAAGTAAGTACTTGTAGGTATAAGGGAACAATATGTAATATTTGGGGTATTAAGGGGTAACTATCAGGAAAATTAAAAAATGATTTATACTGTAAGTATTTTTTAATTAAGGTGTAAATATCTGAGTAGTTACAGGGTAAGTATGAATGTGTGGGCTGTAAATTAAAGTGTCTCTTGTTCCCCTCTTGTTTCATGTAGTTACAGTATAAGTACAATAAAAACACGTACACAATCAGATATCACTCAGAAATATTTATTTGAAAAACAAACTTAAGGACCCACTTTATATGTACTAACATTTTAATTAATCATTTGATACAATGCATGTATTGTGTACATACATGTTTTTACATTGTATTTACATTTTACATTTTCTGTGGTTACATTTGTAATTACATAGTCGGCACTTCCCTTACACCTAACCCTACCCTAACCCTGACCCATACCACCACACCTGAACCTAACCCTACCCTTAAACTGACCCATACCACCACACCTGTCCCTAACCCTACCCTTAAACTGACCCATATCACCACACCTGTCCCTAACTCTACCCTTAAAGTGACCCATACCACCACACCTGTCCCTAACCCTACCCTTAAACTGACCCATACCACCACACCTGTCCCTAACCCTACCCTTAAACTGACCCATACCACTACACCTGTCCCTAACCCTACCCTTAAACTGACCCATACCACCACACCTGTCCCTAACCCTACCCTTAAACTGACCCATATCAGTACATCTGTCCCTAACCCTACCCTTAAACTGACCCATACCACCACACCTGTCCCTAACCCTACCCTTAAACTGACCCATATCACTACATCTGTCCCTAACTCTACCCTTAAACTGACCCATACCACCACCTCTGTCCCTAACTCTACCCTTAAACTGACCCATACCACCACACCTGTCCCTAACTCTACCCTTAAACTGACCCATATCACCACACCTGTCCCTAATCCTACCCTTAAACTGACCCATATCACCACACCTGTCCCTAACCCTAACCTTAAACTGACCCATATCACCAGACCTGTCCCTAACCCTACCCTTAAACTGACCCATATCACCACACCTGTCCCTAACTCTACCCTTACACTGACCCATATCACCACACCTGTCCCTAACTCCACCCTTACACTGACCCATATCACCACACCTGTCCCTAACTCCACCCTTAAACTGACCCATATCACCACACCTGTCCCTAACTCTACCCTTACACTGACCCATATCACCACACCTGTCCCTAACTCCACCCTTAAACTGACCCATACCACCACACCTGTCCCTAAATCTACCCTTACACTGACCCATACCACCACACCTGTCCCTAACTCCATCCTTACACTGACCCATACCACCACACCACACCACACCTGTCCCTAACCCTACCCATAAACTGACCCATATCACCACACCTGTCCCTTACCCTACCCTTAAACTGACCCATACCACCACACCTGTCCCTAACTCTACCCTTAAACTGACCCATATCACCACACCTGTCCCTAACTCTACCCTTAAACTGACCCATATCACCACACCTGTCCCTAACCCTACCCTTAAACTGACCCATATCACCACACCTGTCCCTAACTCTACCCTTAAACTGACCCATATCACCACACCTGTCCATAACTCTACCCTTAAACTGACCCATATCACCACACCTGTCCCTAACCCTACCCTTAAACTGACCCATATCACCACACCTGTCCCTAACTCTACCCTTAAACTGACCCATACCACCACACCTGTCCCTAACCCTACCCTTAAACTGACCCATATCACCACACCTGTGCCTAACTCTACCCTTAAACTGACCCATATCACTACACCTGTCCCTAACTCTACCCTTAAACTGACCCATACCACCACACCTGTCCCTAACTCTACCCTTAAACTGACCCATACCACCACACCTGTCCCTAACCCTACCCTTACACTGACCCATATCACCACACCTGTCCCTAACTCTACCCTTAAACTGACCCACACCACCACACTTGTCTCTAACTCTACCCTTAAACTGACCCACACCACCACACCTGACCCTAACCCTACCCTTAAACTGACCCATATCACCACACCTGTCCCTAACTCTACCCTTAAACTGACCCATATCACCACCTCTGTGCTTAACCCTACCCTTAAACTGATCAATATCACCACACCTGTCCCTAACTCTACCATTAAACTGACCCATTTCACCACACCTGTCCCTAACTCTACCCTTAAACTGACCCATATCACCACACCTGTCCCTAACTCTACCCTTAAACTGACCCATTTCACCACACCTGTCCCTAACTCTACCCTTAAACTGACCCATATCATCACCACACCTGTCGCTAACTCCACCCTTACACTGACCCATACCACCACACCTGTCCCTAACTCTACCTGTATCCCACCTCAATATCAGCAAATGTGTGTTGCAGTACAATTTGAACACAAGAAGAAATATGTCATAAATCTGTTTTGTATTAAGTTGGGCCCAACTTTATATTAGGTGGCCTCAAGTACTTTGTACTTACATCACAAAATAAGTACGATGTACTTACTTTTTTTTTAAAATAAACTTTTAATTTCAAAAGAGAACATCCTGACAGAAAGAGCAAGTTTTGTCCCTTTTCTCTTTTTTGTTCCTCTTCTTTTTTTCATTATTTCCATTGATGGATCTTAAGAGGAATCCCGTGTCTTTTGAAATTTTGTATTATTATTTATTAGGCTAAAAGAAAAAGTAGTACACCAAGAAATGCTGTCATAATTTAGTAATTGTTTCATATGCGATCAGCTGTTACCAGCACGTGCATGAGACGCTTCAAGCTTTTATGACGTTATCATGCGCGTTTCATCTGAAACACACGCGAGAACTGGGGTCTCTTGTCTTTTAGTAAGTTCAAAAAATTTGAAAAATAAAGTAAATAGTAAAAAAAGAAAAAGAAAAATAGTAGCCTGACAAGCCAGACCCACATCAAGATGTTTGGTCTGGAAACTCACCATTGACAGGGCTCAATCCGAGGGGCGGGATAAACGGTTGTCCTTCAAACTCCCTCTGCACGCGATAGGATAGCGCTACACCAACCAGAGCAACGTGAAGCAGAGCTAGTTGACATATTAAATTTGTCTGAAATTTTGAATATTCCAAACTAATATGATTTCCGACCTGTAAGGTTGCCAGAATAATATTCTTACACGGTGTGTTAATAGGCCAGAGGAGAACTGGCACCCCGACTGAGTCTGGTTTCTCCCATGGTTTATTTTTCTCCATCATGCCCCGATGGAGTTTTGGTTCCTTGCCACTGTCGCCTTTGGCTTGGCTTGCTCAGTTGGGGACACTAAAAATATGATTAAAGTTATTCAATTTATTATACAAATAAAATGTATGAATTAGGTCTTATTTAATTCTATAAACTATAATACTGATCTGCCAACATTGTCGCTATATGATAAATTAAAATAAGCTGATAACATCACTTTTTTCTCCAGTACGACTGTACAGCCAAATCTAATTTTGTCGCATTATTATCCTGTTTGACACTGTGAAGCTGCTTTGACACAATCGTGATTGTAAAACCACTATATAAATAAAGTTGACTGATTGATTGATTGATATTAAAGTTTGGCCGTATCCGGTCGGCAAAACTCCGAACACATCTTCCCTTCTTAAGAATGACTTCAGTGCCGTTCTTCGTTCTTTTCTCAGAGAAAAGCTTAACTCCAAGTCTTCCAGAGTCGCGGTCAAAGCTGATTCGAAAGACCGCCATTCGCCAGTTTCTGTGTTTACTAGAAGCACGCAAACGCAACTCGGCCGTCACATTGTTAAGCCCCGCCCACCGACTCTATACACAATGTGATTGGCCTGACCAGAGTTTGGTTTTTACAGCTCAGAAGTGTATTGAGAATTGCTAGATGACACTCGCGGCAGATTAGATTTGCAGGACGCGTCTAGATTTCTAGGCTAGAAAATAGCACATTAGAAGAAAAAAAAACATTAAAAATCATTTTTGACCACCATACGAGGAGCACCAGACATTAAGGTGCACTTCTTTTTCACAAGGATAATTGCTGTTATTACAACTGGTTGCTGCTAGTGGCACAAATGTGAATTGATTCACTAACTTTATTATGTCTAATATTTGATTCTCCTGGACTGACGACCGCAGTGTTTATTTCTGGAAGATCTGTCATCTCCACTTGAGGTTGGATAGAGTTGCTGTTTTCAGGGCCTGTACTGTGACTGATCCCTGACACCCACATCTCTGTAAAGTTTTCAGCGCTGGTGTAATTCCCTGTAAAATGGCCTGTAATTCAGTGGCCTTTGGGGGCGCGGCGTCTCTGGGCGTGAAAATCAATAAGACGGTGGAGAAGTGTTCAGTGTGGCCTTTCTGTTGAGCCATGGTGAGGCAGCAGTTAGGCTAATTCTGTAATGGCGGTGTGGACAGGAGGATTGGGGATATCTAACTCTGGATCTGAGGCAGATCAATGTGTTACGGCAGAATCGTTTAACCTCTCTCTTATAACGCCCTGCTCCGGCTGCATTCCTGCACCCTGTCCAAAGACCTGCTGCACATCTGCTGGAAAGAAAGGACTTGGTTGTGTGGCACATGGGGATCACATGCTCACAACTCTAATTCCATGGACGTCTTTATGTTGCCCGGGAGGATGACACCTCCGTACTTTGAATTCGCTCGCCCCGAAGCAAAGCCATGTGTAATGAAGCATGCAGTACAACATATTTGGCCATGAATAATTATAATCTCAAGATGAAATGCTGGCTGACTGGCTTCAACATTCACGTGCTCTGCAATTTTTGATGTATATTACTGTATTGATGCAAGTGAATTTTCATCCTTTGAACTGAATCAGAACCCGCTACCCGTATGACGCAGTAGTCAGCAACACGAGAGACGAGAGCGAGGGAAAAAAGCCAGGGGCAAGCCAGTCTTAACCAGTGTCGAACAGAGAGGGAGATTTCATTGTGTCCATCTGGATTGACATCAACAGCAATCACTTGTTTCTGATTTATTAGATAGTCACGGAAATTAATTTCGCTCAGAAATGCATGGTTGGGAATTGGATGGAGAAACTGTGTGAGAGAATCCGCAATTGTTTTTCTCTCACTGTCCCTCCAGAGGTGAAGATAACCGCTGATCTCCACACTATAAATGAAAAACGTATTGTACACAGACAAAGGAAGGGTCGCTCCAACCAGGCTGTAATTAACTTTTCTATCTATCTCATCAATCCTGAGAGCAGCCCCGAACACACATTAACAACATCCCAAAACTGCCCCGAGCCTCCTACAATCCAGTCCTAATGTCTATCAGTTTATATCTGTATATATGTTTCTTTGAATCTTGTATTAATATATTAATTTGTTGTAGAACAGGCAATATGTACATCCCCATTTTAGCAAATACAAGTAAAAAAAGAAAAAGAAGAAGAAAGAAAAGTCATGCCCTCGACAATAATATTTTCATAGGTGCTTAATGTTATATAATACCACCATATGCACGGTTAATGAATGTAACTTTTTTGCACACTTTTAATAGAATGTTACTTCTTATGTATGTATGTAAGTATGTATGTTCTTTTTTTATTTGGTTATTTTAATTTTTTTATATATATATATATATATATATATATATATATATATATATATATATATATATATATATATATATATATATATATATATATATATATATATATATATATATATATATATATATATATATATATATATATATATATATATATATATATGTGTGTGTGTGTGTGTGTGTGTGTGTGTGTGTGTGTGTGTGTTTATTTGTATTGATTCATATTTGTTTATATTTATTTGACTTTAGTGTGTGCAAGTGTCTTGGGATTGATTGACACTAGAATATATTACACCTTTAGTTTTATAAATCCTAGAACTTCTAATTTGTCACATAATTAATATAATAATATTTTTTTTTTACATTTATTTTAATGTACCGTATGAATAATTTTCAGCATTTAGTTGAAGATGTTTTTGTCTCTCAAAAGCACTTTTTAATTGCTAAAACAATCCCTAGAATTCCTTCACAATTCAAGTCTTATTTTTAAAACATGAATATGTTAAAATAATCATATTTATAGTGTAAAATCCATATGTTAAAAATCAATCAATCAATCAATCGATCGATCAATCACTCACTCACTCACTCACTCACTCGATCGATCGATCGATCGATCGATCAATCAATCAATCAATCAATCAATCAATCAATCAATCAATCAATCAATCAATCAATCAATCAATCAATCAATCAATCAATCAATCAATCAATCGTAATTTTAGCTGGGGAGGTTATAGACTATATTTATTTTTAACATCAATGTTTTTTTTTTTGATTATTGGATGTCTTGATAATATCAATGAGTGTAAATCAAGGAGACAAACATTTAGAGTTTTGTGGAATCTGTGCCAACCAAACTTTGGTACTGAATGATGACCATATTCATACATTTATTTACATATTTACCTGTTCAAAAGCCCATGGTAGTTTTTATTTGTTTGCTTGTGTATGTATTATTCTTTTAATTGTTTAAATTGGTGTATGTTTGTGACTGTTTAGCATGTAAACACATTTTATAGATGTGTTTAATGGCTACAGCCAATGGGTGCTGTTGATTTTTTTCACAGGTAGACCTGACCTCATGAGCTGGAGGTCTGACGGGCTCATATTCACACGACTCCCCTCCCGCTCAGCACAGCTGTTTGATTGAATTTAAATAAGCAAATAGTACAATGAGCTTTCCTGACATTCCAGCAGCCTTACCGAGGAAACGGACAAACACACCTGCGCATGCGCAGCCGGGGACACACGCAAACAAACACAAACACACCACACCCTCTATTCCAACACACACTCATTCAATCGGATATTTGATTGTTTTGTCTCTCTCTCTCTCTCTCTCTCTCTCTCTCTCTCTCTCTCTCTCTCCTCTCTCTCTCTCTCTCTCTCTCTCTCTCTCTCTCTCTCTCTCTCTCTCTCTCTCTCTCTTCACTATCTCTTTCCATTTTCTCCCTCATCAGGGATGTTCCTCCATTTCCTCTGTAGAATGCAAATTGGTAGAAACACTGATCAGAACTTATTACAAAATGGAGCCTTGCTCAGAGGAAAAAAGAGGGGTGCGCGGTATAAGAGGAAGGTGGTGTTGGGGGAGCCTGCGGGAGGGGAATGACGCTTGGTGGCGGAGATGGGAAAATTAGATTTATTTTTTTCATGGGGTCTAGAGTGGGGGATGGTGAGGGGTTCAGTCATGCTGCCTTGCTGTATATATTTTATATTCATATTTCATATATATATATATATATATATATATATATATATATATATATATATATATATATATATATATATATATATATATATATATATATATATATATATATATATATATATATATATATATAATTTGTGAATAGCTTTAGCCCCGCTCAGCTCCCATTTTTGGCCGTGTCCTAGTCTGGCTCTATCTTCTTCGGCACCTCCTTGGGCACATTTTATTCGCTCTAGCCCAAGGTTATCCCGCGTCTGGACATCTAATCATCTAGGCTGGGTTCAGAAAGGGTGGGGAGGCTGTATCTTGTTGTGCCCCCTTCATCCTCACCTCCAAACACTGCCTGTCCTCTGTCATTATGCATTCAAGCCTTCGTCCGGACTCCCAGCACACCCCACTGTGATGAATGAGTCTGACCTTGGCAAATAGAGAGGTTGGAATACAATAATTTTTAGATTTTTTTCACAAAATTTCATTCTCTATTTTGACCCTCCATTGGATTGACGGATGACCAAGTATTTTCCCCGCACCTAATGTAGGCACGAATCTGAACGTTTTAGATTGATTCACGTAAAATGGAGGCGGCTGCCACATATGTGTGCCATTATGGGTAATTGAGGCAGTTATGTCTCTTGTCCCTCTGACCTAAATGGATCATTTTTTTGCACCTTGTCAAAAATAATAAAAAAGGAACATGTAGCGGAGGAATTCAGCTGCTCTGTTCTGTCTTTGTGGATTTTCTTCATCTTTCGACAATTTACTTTGCAATTAAGCTTTTTGAGAAGAAATACTTGCCTTAATAGGGCTGTGTTTCCTTGCAGGATGTGCAGGCAGACTGATGTACTGGTGTGATGTTGTACTAATGAACATGGTGAGTACACATCCTGTAACAGATGAAATTCAGAGAAAATAATCATTTGCTTCCTGTCTTACCACGATGATATATTTACTAATATTAAAATAAATAGGCCACACACACACACACACACACACACACACACACACACACACACACACACACACACACACACACACACACACACACACACACACACACACACACACACACACACACACACACACACACACACACACACACACACACACACACACACACACACACACACACACGTTTGTTTTTGTGACCTATGGGGACATTCCATAGGCGTAATGGTTTTTATACAGTACAAACTGTATTTTCTATCCCCTTAAACTGCCCCTGCCCCTAAACCTACCCATCACAGGAAACATTCTGCATTTTTACTTTCTAAAAAAAACTCATCCTGTATGATTTATAAGCCTTTTGAAAAGTGGGGACATGGCCAATGTCCTCATATTTCACCCTCTCCTTGTAATAACTATGTCATACCTATGTCATTATACACATTTGTGTCTTCATATGTCACAAAAACCTGCTGCCCCCCCCCCCCCACACACACACACACACACTTACACATTCACATGTATAGTATGCATGTATGTAGTGTGTGCGGTGTGCAAGCTCAAACATTAAAACCTGACCAGATCTTATTCAGTGTCCATATGTAATGAATTAATAGGACACAATTTAACTGAAGCAGCATAAACATAAAGCCTCTCATCCTGATGTGAGTCTTTGTGTTTGGCTGTATGATTCAGTTCCAGTGTTTTATCAGTAGATGGCATGCCCTGCTCAGCAATCCCTCCTGCTCCGGCTGGGATCTGTGCTTCCTCACCCCTGGCTTGTGACAACGTTTCTTGGTGAGGCCTCCCCAACCCTCAGCATCTTCTCCTTCTCCATCCATCTCTCTCTCTCTCTCTCTCTCTCTCTCTCTCTCTCTCTCTCTCTCTCTCTCTCTCTCTCTCTCTCTCTCTCTCTCTCTCTCTCTCTCTCTATCCAGGGGGCTCGGTCTGTGAGGTGGCAGTTCTAACAAGCTGCCGGGGACAGCACAGCTCAAATGAAGCAAATCAAAGAGAAAAGGGGGGAGAGTGGGATAGGTAGTGCAGCGAGTCCCCTGCAGTGAACAGCCATTCCACTGAATATGAAATGAATTTGTATGGCCTGACATGATAAGCCCAAGGATAACCCTCCACTCAGACTCCATGTTTATGTCCCGTTCTCGTCTAAACACAAGGCAAGAACAGACCACAATAAAACAGCTGTAGCTCTTCAGTATTTATCACAGTATGATGATTTAGTCCAATACATATTTCAAAAAAGTCTTAGAGGGTATTAAGGAGTATTTCTATCTATCTATCTATCTATCTATCTATCTATCTATCTATCTATCTATCTATCTATCTATCTATCTGTCTATCTGTCTATCTGTCTATCTGTCTTTCTGTCTGTCTGTCTGTCTGTCTGTCTGTCTGTCTGTCTGTCTGTCTGTCTGTCTGTCTGTCTATCTATCTATCTATCTATCTATCTATCTATCTATCTATCTATCTATCTATCTATCTATCTATCTATCTATCTATCTATCTATCTATCTATCGTTCTATCGTTCTATCTATCATTCTATCTATCGTTCTATCTATCGTTCTATATATCGTTCTATCATTCGTCTGTCTATCTATCGACTGTCTGTCTGTCTATGTTTTTTTTTTACTTTCATTGCACACATGCAAAATAGAAATAAGATTTGGAGTAAACTATGATTCTCAATATAAAAGTTTAAGTATAAAAATATTATAAGAACGCAAAGTTTACATCTACAATCAGATTTAATTGAAAATGTTTTTAAATGTATTCTGAATATTTGCATCATCATCATCATCATCGTCATCATCATCATCATCATCATCATCATCATCATCATCATCATCATCATCATCATCAATAATTAAAATATAAATTAGATTTTAATAAATTGTGTTAATGTGCATGTTACCAAATGAAGTATATCTATTTATATATCTGTTGTTTATTTCTTCTGCACTCATCTGTTATTTCTCTCCTTTTTACCCCAGAAGCGCACGCACACACACACACACACACACACACACACACACACACACACACACACACACACACACACACACACACACACACACACACACACACACACACACACACACACACACACACACACACACACACACACACACGTTTGTTTTTGTGACATATGGGGACATTCCATAGGCGTAATGGTTTTTATACTGTACAAACTGTATTTTCTATCCCCTTACACTGCCCCTGCCCCTAAACCTACCCATCACAGGAAACATTCTGCATTTTTACTTTCTAAAAAACCTCATCCTGTATGATTTATAAGCTTTTTGAAAACTGGGGACATGGCCAATGTCCTCATAAGTCACCCTCTCCTCGTAATACCTATGTCATACCTATGTTATTATACACATTTGTGTCTCTCCCCCCCCCCCCCCCCACACACACACACTTCTATATATACCATAGGCTTCACCCTATATCTGGCAGCTTTAATCTGTCACCATCTCAATGCACAATCACATTAGATACATACTGACCCACAAACAAGCGCGCGCACACACACACACACACACACACACACACACACACACACACACACACACACACACATTGAGATGCAGGGGCTTTGTGCAGCCCTTCAACCGAGAGACCAGGAGTCTGTGAAGGGAAAATAAAAGAAGGGTTATCATCTTCAGCCGCAAATGTGTCTGGTGTGAAGAGAAAGGCCGCTTTGATTGCCCGTCCAAGAGAGTGAGTGCAAAATATTGTAAATAATAATGTATGGTAATGCAGCTGTTTTATAGCCCTGTTTCGTCCCTATCTGTCCCATCTCGGCACTTCGAAAGCTCCCATTTACTCTCATCTCCACAATTTAGAGAATTCCTGCAAAGCCGGCACAAAAACGAGAGATGAGAAAGGCTTCTTTCTTCTATTCTCTCTCTCCAGAACAGTTTGTGTTTTTCAGCTCCACTGAACTTAAAGAATTGCAGAGTTAACATGGCTTCACCCCAGGCCCTCAGTCTATTCTGCAGGATGCTTTTACACTAGATGCCAGTTTGAGAAGAGTGCTGCATGCCTATTTCAAGGTAATATCACTACAGTCCTCTATCTCTCCCCCTATCGTGGAGGACACTATTACCTCTGCGGTTCATTTTTAATAAACCTTATTCTCTTTTCCGCAGCAATTTTTATCGGAGCGTGATGTTAAAATGTGGATTCATGCAGTTGTTTCCTTATGGTTTTTGTATGACCCTTGAAAATTATCGGTGTAACCTAATCATATCAAGTAATATATATATTTTTTTTAAATATAATGTTATTTAGATTTTACAATAAGGTTTTATGTATTAACATTAGTTAACTACATCAGTAAGCATGAACAGTAGTTCTACAGATTTATTAATCTTAGTTTAAATTTACTAATACATTTTTTTATTTGTTGAATTGAACAACATGAGCAATTATATTTTTTAAATAGAAATAACAAATATAATTGTAAATTTATTGCTCATTATTAGTTCATGTTAGTTTACTATAGCATTATTACATTACTATAACATTATGGGACCTTATTTTTCTTATTGTATAGAACAATATATTAGTAATTAACACATTATCAAAATCAAAAGTTTAATTGGTCAGTATAACTTGAGCTTACATGAAAATTGCATACATATAAATATTGTAACAAATATTTTGCTCATTCATTGTTAATTAATGCATTTTGGATTCATTGCAAAATGTTACCAGTTCCCCCTTACATTCAGTCACCTTTTCAGTAAAAATATTCAAACATGCTCTCAGTTATTGTATTAAGTTATTTTTTTGTATTTATTTGTTCATTGACCATATCTAAAATATGAATGTATTAACACATTTATAGTCTGGTTGTTTGGTTTCTTAGAAGCAGTTTTGGAGGAGCTTCACAGCTGTCAACTGGACCGATGATAGCGGGGATGAAGCGTTCTGACACACACGAGCAGGGCGCTCAGATGTTCACGCAGAATAAAGCCGGCGATGTCACCGCTGGGCCTTGTATTCCTTATCCTGAAAAGAATTGCTGTTTTTTTTTTTTTTGTCCTTCTTTAACATATAAACTATTCTTTGTGTTCAATGTACTGCATTTTTCTACATTTTTCTCTAACACGGCGATGCTTCTTCTTCCTTGCACTTGACTAACAGCGACTGTTTCCGTCAATGTCATACATGCAGAGAGGCTTTTTGAAAGTTTTCTTCTGTTCGACAATGTGTTCTCAGGTGCTTGTTATGGACAAGGCTGAATGTAGAATAGCTGAGATGGGGACATTGTGGCTTGTGTTGGTGCCGGACTGTAAGTCATTTCTAAATGCTTTTGTGAGCCCTGCTGGAGGTGTTTTTCGCTTTGGTTTTCCTGGTCGAGCACAATAGGAGTAATCTGGGCAGAGAGCTGCTTGCTCCCAATTGCTGAAAACCGACAAAAGGGGGCTTGGGTGGGGGTGGGGGGGATGTGGGGCAATTCTGAGTCCGACCTACCCCTACTCTCTAAAACCGCCCTTAAACAGGCAGCAGTGTGGAGCTCACTGAAACGCCGCTGACCAGTGTACATGACGTTTGCTTCTAACCCACATCCATTAGTTATTTAAAAAAAATCCCTATTTTATTTTAGAAAGTTGTTACAGGAGATACAGGAGGTGAAACTGTATTTATGAATGGAATCGATCACAAAATTTGCTGAAAGCATAAGGTCACTTCTAAGGTATTCTTGTATCGGTTTTGATTGTGAAAATTAAGTAAAATTGTAAAAAAATATTCAAATTAAGGTAATAATTATATTTGTATTTTTTTTTTCCTCAATAATCTTCACACTCAATAAGAATGAACTTAATTATTTTTAAAGGTATAAAACATTGTCATTTATGGATATAATAGATTTTTTTTAAATGCTTGTAAAAAAAAAAAAAGATCAAATGTCCTTTTTCTCTGAAATATAATATAATGTAAATCAAGGTGAAGCTGTTCGAAGCAGTCCGGTATGGATATCGAGAGGAAAGGGCTTTTTTATTTTCTTGACATGAGTATTTTGACCAAACCACTGAATCCGAGTCCGCAAAACGGAGTCCACAGCAGAATCCACGGTTAAAACTGTGGAGACTGGACCACCCCTCAATATTTCTAACATTTAATGCCATTTCAATTGAAAAGATACTATTTTGTGCCAGTTTTGAGGACGTATTGTTTGGGTAAGCATGAATATATATATATATATATATATATATATATATATATATATATATATATATATATATATATATATATATATATATATATATATATATATATATATATATATATATATATATATATATATATATATATATATATATATATATATATATATATATATATATATATATATATAAAATGCTTTTTAACCAATTTTTTTTTTTTTTTACATCAATTTTTATATCATGCTTTTAGCCTAATATTCACATAATCTGGCAGAATAAAAGATGATCTTTTATCAATCTTATATATATATATATATATATATAATCTGCTAAGATTATTTTGCTTACCCCATTGGCAGATTTTTGGGATTATTTTAAGCAAAAACTCTCTTAATTTTGAGTTATTTCTTGATTTTGCTTGTCTAGTAAATACTTCTTGTTTAAATAATTTTTAGATGTTTGGACTAGAAACAAAAGCATTTTTTGCCATATATATATATACCACTAGAGCAAAATCTCTTCAGCTCATCTTACATTGTTGCTGAGACCGAGAGATCACGAGGGACGGGGGGAGGGGGTTGCGTATGGCCAGTTGCCCCTTATTTATTTTTCATTTTTACTTGTGCCTGCCGATGTATCAGGACCGTCCATGTTCTGCCTCTTCTTTGAATAATAATCAGAAATAGAGTGGGCCCCATTTTTTACCCTCCTCTTGCCCTTCCATCTCATCAGCTGCTCTGATAGCCATGAATCTTGTCACTCAATTTTTTCATCAGGATGTGCATAGTAGGGGTGTGCGAGAGCGTGCTGAGAGGGGCCGAAAGATGACCGCCGAACCACCTACAGCACTACACACACACATAAAACACACATCACGCCCATCTTGTTCTTATACACTTTAACAAAACTCAGCAGTGGTTTTACCAAAATGCCTATTGCATTAACATTATTGTGAACTCCGACAAGAAGTTATGCATGAATGCAAGTGTTTGCAATGTATAACACAATAATAAAAAAGCCGGCACCGAATAGCACTTCTTCACAGCATGGTTTTGGTTGTAAATTGTTTTCTCACTCCATCTGGTTTGTGCTGGTTGTCAGGTTTCCTCTTCCTGAGTTCACATATGTGCTCAGTATGTCTTTTGTTGTAATTGTGCAGCCTTCTGTACTTTGTTCCTTCAACTTGAACTTGACACTGTTTTCTTTTTTGCTGTTTTTTTTTTCCTTTTCTCTTTTGACTTTATACAAGGCTAGAGTGATTAACTTTGACAATGGGCATTTTTTCCCCATCTTCAGGCAGATATTCGCAGTCCCTTTGACAGCTGTCATTTACCATTAGCTCTGTGCTGTTCGCTGGAAATAATTTGATTTCTTATTCCTGTTTGAAACGCTGCCAGTGCTATCGGTCGTGCCTTGATGGGGAAAAGCTGCGGCTCACATGCACTCGCACAGTCACGCTCGCGTACCGCGCTCACACCCGTTTCAATGTAATCGCTCCCTCTCCTGAGAGTGTTAATTGGCTTTTAATTACTCTTAATTGCAGCAGCTAATTAAGATGATTTTTTCAGTGTTAAATACTCACAGAAGTTAAGTGGGGGGAAATAATTAAGTTTAATTAGTTAAAGAGATGAATTATCATTAGTCATATGGCAGGTATAATTGTAAAAAAATTCCCACCTGCAATCAATGCTGTCACATATTTAATGAAATACGATGCATATCAAACGTGTTAATTCTGACTTTCTCTGATAATTAATTAGCGATAGAGTCAGATCATACCAACAGTTCACATCTGAGATGTGAATAACAGGTTCTTTATGTTGTATCAATTAATCTTGATGAGTTTTACAGTACAGAGCTGAGCCACTTAGATTATGCTGACACATTGCTCTTTTTTACAAGGAAAAAAAGGTAACATGTTATTTTATGGTGACATAGCTACATGTTACTACATGTATTGCAAGTAACTAACCCCAAACCAAACCCTAACTCTATAGTTCATGCAATTACTGTAGTTAACTAATATTTCTCAGTACTAATTTAAGAAAGTACAATGTAACTACATCTCTTTATAAAAGATTAATGTTAATGTTTTCTTTAAAAATTTAATGTTAAAAGTTTAAGCAATTGTTTTTTTTAATTATTATTTAAATTCAAGTTCTGTATATAAAATGATTAAAATAATATAAGGGAAGAAATAAATTAGACATGGTTCACCCAAAAATGGAAATTCGGTCATCATTTACTTTAAGGCTTTATTGCATTCTTTCTTCCACTGAACAAAAAAAAAAAAAAAAGATAAAAGATAGATAGATAGACTCACAGTTTTCGAATGACGTGATTTTCATTTTTTTCACATTCCTTTTAATATGATGGAATCAATCTGCGTTTATTAGATTACGTCAATAAAACGTTTTATTTTAAGACTAATTTGTACATCTTTAACTATAAGTAACTACATCCACATTTTACGCTACACATACCGTGTAGTCATCTTTAATGTGGTTTAAAACGATTCCATGCATTAAACTCTGCAATGGTTGTAGATTGACCCTGTATCTTTTATCACACTGATGAAGTCTTTGAAGGGTACGGGCTCTCCGGATGTGCCCTGGCCATGCGCAGAATGGAATAGCACCAATCACATCACTTAAGTTTGATAGGGAATGTGCTATTTTACTACATCAAATGTTACATTTGTAATGTGGCTGGATGTAGCTGGCAAAGTAGTGCAGCACATTACATCGCTTTAGGCTTTGTTAGCTCTCTGTTTTTCTCTCCATCTATATCTTTCATTCGTCCACACGCAATGTTCCCTCTCTCTCTGTCTGCGTTCAATTGGAGGACTCGGTCTCTGTCACATTCTGTGAAATTGTATTTCAGGAAGATGGATCCTTTTCCTTATATACATGACACGCAGGGAAGCATGACCACACCATCCCCCCAATACGAGGCCCGTAGCTTACCTATTCGCTCGCTAATACACATACAGTACATGGCACACGTGTGTGCGAACTACACACTCTCCTCTTTGCCCTCGAGACGTTTTGCTGGTATTTGCCGTCTGATGACGTTCAACTGACCTGACTGTTTTGCTTCCAGAGCCGTGATGCGATACAATGCAACATTTCTGTGTTATGTACATTTTTAAAGTGAACAAATACCACTGATGCTATTTCACAGTAAAATCTGACCACGTCAAGGGGCCGTTTACATGCATTTCCAGCTTAAATCCTAACACATTTTATGCATTTTAGCCTTCATTTACATGTCGGAAGTGTTTTGGGGGCCTGAAATTGCAAGTTTTTGAAAACGATACTGTTATCGTCTCCATGTAAAAAACTTTGAAACTTGTGAAATCTGTGACATTACGCCCACTGAGTGGCAAAAAGACTGAGTTGCAGCATTGTTTTTCGGCATGAATGCTGCGAAAAACACACAAAACTCAGCTAAAACAGGAAAGAGCTTTGAGATTGACTGTACAAATAGATTTGACAAGAAATCTGAGGTGTATTTTTACAGACTGCCGAAAGCTACAGAAAAGAGAAGCAAATGGATTGCTGCAATTCACAGAAACAACTGAACTCCTGGCAGTGAAACGTGGATTTGAAGTTTTTGGGCCAAGATGTTGAATTTTGGAGTAAAATCATGCCATATATATTGTATTGTTATGTATTGCATTGACAACTCATCAAATAAAAAAACATTACCATCTTATGATATGCATAATCAGATTTATTTAATTTTTAATAAAAATGTATTTAATAAACTCTGCACGTTTAATATAACTGATAAAAGTTATCACACACAATGTATTTTTTTGGTGGGGGGATTTAGTTACTTTAACTTATTATTTGTGTGTAGAGTTCTACATTTTTATAGATTGTCCAGGCAAAAAAATTTAAGTTTCTTTGTCCTTAACTAGACTGAAAGTTAAATGAACAAGTATAAATGCTAAAACATAGGTTGCAACAACTGCACTAGATTTTCTGCTTGATTTACTCCAACTTTTTAATTCCTGTAAACTAAACTGCCCATTTAGACCTACCTATACACTATTTATAAGCATTCACAGCAAATTGCCTTCAGGCACATACACTCCACTAAAGGATTATTAGGAACACCTGTTCAATTTCTAAATAATGCAATTATCTAATCAACCAATCACATGGCAGTTGCTTCAATGCATTTAGGGGTGGGTCCTATGCTGCGTTCCAGTTAGTTTTTATCATGCCCATCACTCGCAAACTTCCCTCCGTCTCGTTTACTTCGATGTGCGTCATGCCTACGTTGCATGAGTGCCCACTACTGGCGGAAACTTTGCAAATGGACTGAACTGGAACGCCTTAAGCCCTTGATCACTTGGAATCCACTATGGAGTTGATATATTATTTATTTTTTACCTTTACGAAATTGTTTAATGCAGCATTCTATATGTATATGGATGTGTTTGGGTTGTTTTAAATGTTTTTAAAAATAGTTATAGTTGTTTGTGGTGGGGTATATTAAACGTGATATGTGGTGACGTCACAATCGCGTTGCATTGTGGTATATGAAGCTGCCTGAAGTGCAAACTTCCCTTGTCCACTTCACGAAGTGGAACGCACTTCAAAATGGTGGCAGGGATTCCCCCAAGGGGAAGTGCTTAGGGAAGTTTGCAAGTGCGTGTCTTAAAGTGGAGTGGAACGCAGCACTAGTCAAGACAATCTCCTGAACTCCAAACTGAATGTCAGAATGGGAAAGAAATGTGATTTACGCAATTTTGAGCGTGGCATGGTTGTTGGTGCCAGACAGGCCATTTTTGTATTTCAAAATCTGCTCAGTTACTGGGATTTTCACGCACAAGCATTTCTAGGGTTTACAAAGAATGGTGTGAAAAGGGAAAAACATCCAGTATGCGGCAGTCCTGTGGGCAAAAATGCCTTGTTGATGCTAGAAGTCAGAGGAGAATGGGCCGACTGATTCAAGCTGATAGAAGAGCAACTTTGACTGAAATAACCACTTGTTACAACCAAGAATTTATTCATCTCTACAGATCACATTAAATGCTGTTTCATGCATACTGACCTTTTTACACTGTTAAAGACTTGGATTCCCATCCTAAACATAGACAAAGTTTCAAAAACTAATGTTGGACGTTTGATGGAGTATTTCTGTGTCAAAAATACTCCTTCCGGTTTCTCACAAGTTTCGGAGAATTTTTTTCGAGTATGGGTCCGCTTGAGGTTGACAGAGCGGAAGGTCCTTGTATGGGCCGTACAGGCTCTTCTCCCGGTAGGGTGCGCACACGTGTGACTAGATCGAGGGAGCAAATGCACGCCCATAAACACTCGCTCAGCTGCAGATCCACTCGTCCGTGAACACGGTATAGTCCGCGCCGCGCTTCACTTCATTCCTATGAGTGGCATCAAGCGACTTCAACTCTTCAGCACAGCATTCCGGGAAGGCAGCGCTGCATTTGAACCGATTTGAACGCAGAAATGACAGGAAGCTTCACAACATCACTTCAGTTGTGTCGCAAAAGTGGACCTCCACGGTCACTGCTGTCAGGACTTCACGTAATCAACAGTTACCAAAGAAGTGTGTTTCTGACGGAGCGGTCCCAACGATAAAGGTTTGGTCCTGCTTTGGAAGCAGCCGGTGAGTAAAACTGCTTCAAATGTCTCTGCTGTTGGCTATCGTCGCGTGAGTAAACATCAGTAAACGACACGATCGTGTATAATGTTAGTTAATTTATCAATGGAGCATGCAATCTATGGTGTGTGTTTAAACCTAGGGGAGGTTCTCACAAAGCATGCTTCGTCATTCAAATGCGCTAACGGTTACTCCATTGTTGTTCTCTGTATAACATTACACTAGTCTGACGTGCAAAACCGTTTTGCTTGCTACTGCTAAGGTTTAGTCGCATACAATAGTCCATAAACCGAATCATGTCCTCATAAACTGCGAGTAAACACACACAAATGTTGACAGGCCACTAAATACAGTACAGACCACAGAGACGGACGTCCTGCTTATGTTGCTTCTCCTGTTCAATTTATTTCAGCCTCCGGATCTGATTCTGGATCATATATGTATTAGTTGAATCTGATTGATAGCCATGGTTTATTTAGGGTAGCGTTTTCTTCTCCACACTTGAGGACATCACCGCTTTGTGCGTACTCGTCATTCTTTAGCTCCGCCCACACGATACGGCTCCAGCCGCTCAGTTTTTTCCGGAAAGACTCGGTATAGCCTATATTTCTTTTATAAATATAATAAAACTAAAGACTTTTCGGAGAAATATGAAGGATGCAATACTACTAGGTACTCAAGATTGACATGAGATTGACTGAAACTGAGTGTTTCACCCCCCCCCCCCCCATTTAAAGATAACTACTAGCGTCCACGCCAATGCACGATAATGCTCTGTTTGTTATAAGAACATGCTCTATTTTGTCTGTCACTTTAAATGCTTAAGCTCTTTAAAGTAGGATTCTGATTGGCTCAATGTTTTTAGCATTTTAAGAAAAAAAAAAGAAGTTTTGAAAGTGATTCAGAGGATATTGTTCCTCTGTGCTGTTATCATTAGTTGTGGTGTGGACGATTTTTAACACTATATTTTTATCGTTATATTTATCATCCTAGGTGTGAACAGACCATTATTGCAGTACGGTACGTGATAAACCTGTGGGGGTTTGCTTGTAGAGGCCATAGACAGAGGGATTTACGGGGTGTGTGTTGTTGTTTGTCTCCTCTGGGCACTATAGGGAGTACATGTGCTCCGCAGGTGGAGTCAGACTTCGCCAGGCCTTGCGTTTACCAAACTCAAATCGTAGAGTTGGAGAACGGTGCCTAGAGAATCTCCACCGGATGTGTGCATGTGCAGCTGTGTGTGGGTCAGAGGGCCAGCAGAGACTCCTGGATGAGCCGAGCTGGTAGGTAGCGGCAGAAGCAGCACCAGTAGAAATATAAACTAGATTAATAAAACAACAGCGCGGGACTCAAAGGAGCCAACAGACCCCCCCTCAGCTCCCCTCCCTCCTTGTTACCGGCGCTCCCTAATATCAGCGGGAGACCGGGCTTCACGGGCCCGCAGAGGCAGCGCCGTGTTTGATTCCGCCTGTGTTTTCCCTCTTGTAACACACTCCTACTTAACCAGGACAAAGATCATGTGTGGATGAGGAGCAGCAGGCCCTGGTCTATCTCTACGCTTCTTCTTGTTATCCGCCCAGCTTGCCTCTTCTCATATGCTCCAGTGACCCCGAACACACCTTCATTTGCACAGCACTGGCTCACCTGACTTTTGCTAGAGAGTTTGACAATTGGATTGAGAATTAAGCATCATTCTCATTCACACTGAGGAGGCATGTGAAGTAACGTGAAAGTACATTTTAAATGCAAACAATACAATAAAAACAAGCAAACAAACCGTTGAAAAATGAAGTTGCATGAATATTGTACACATAAAGAGGCAGAAATCCTACATTTGCATGTGTAAATGTGGCCATTATAAAGAAATTGTACTTTCCGCAGATCGTGCTCATCCTCATATTTTTTTCATTTTCATGGAACAAATGTCAAATCTGCTAAATTGCAATTTTGCTTGGTTTATTAAGACTATAGACTGAAAACCTGCAAATTTTCTACTTGATCTAACCCATAAAAATGTCTTTTGTTGTTGGTAACCTAATTTGTCAGGTTGATTTTAGCCAGATAAAATAATGTTTTGTTTTTAAATAAATCCAGTTAGTTTACATATGAATCACATTTGTTAAAGTTACCTGGGGAAAAGCGTAAAATGTGATTTGTAGTGTAGTAGTACAATTTTGGTTCAAAATGAAATGCAATGTGTAAAAAAAAAAAAATTATAATAATAAACACGAGTGTGATGTGAAAACATCTAAATGAACTGGTTTTATTTAAGTCGAAATGTTCTTTAATCTGACTAAATCAATCTGTTAAACTTTAAACTAACTGATTTAATTTATTTAAAAAAAAAGTAATTTCATTTTATTATAATGTTATAGTTAGGGTTTGGTTTGGGGTTAGTTGCTTGTAATAATGCATAATTTACCTTTATTACTTATGTATTACTACTATAGTAAGCACAACATTTAACACAAGATTACACCAACAAGGTAAAATCAGTTAATTGTGATGTTACCACATGAAGTAAAAGTAGTTTTAAAGAACTGGCTTGAGATTTGAAGCCAGGCTGCTTTTCATGCTAAACATGCAAACACATCTTTTTTTAACCCAATTTAGTTTTAGGTAACCAAAAAATGTACTTTACATGTAACATCTAAACATAATGTTTTGGTTAAACTTTTATTTCGATGGGCCACTTCAGATGTTCTACTAAATATAATTAACTTTGCAACTATATGTGAACTAATTCTCATTGGAGTATTATTTGACACTAGCAGACAGGGGGATGGTCACTTCCAGTCCACTGTCCTGCAGAGTTTAGCTCCAACCCTAATCAAACACACCTGAACCAGCTAATCAGTGTCTCCAGGATTACTAGAAGGCTACAGGCAGGTGAGATTTATCAGGGTTGGAACTAAACTTTGCAGGACAGTGGCACTTCAGGAATGGAAATTACAACTTTTTGAGCAATGTTGCTGGGCATTGTTGCCATCAACGGGCAACTGGGTAAGACTCGGGGCCCACGACCAATCTAAAGTAACCAGATAGAAATTTGTTGTGCCCAAGTAAAATCACTTAGCAACATTGCCCAAAAAGTTTCCCCATGTATCATAAGTGTGAACGTTGCCACCTGAACCCTAGTGCGCACCAAACAAGTGGACCCAGACCCCTGAAAAGATGAACTCAGGTGTGGTTCAAATAAAATATGAAAACAACATTGCCCAAAGACATGTAAATGACCTAAAAACAGGAGATGATGTCACAAGATGCGACCCTAAAAAGGACAGAATGCTACCTGTTTTTTGCTTGTCATAGTCGCAATGGTGTCCATCAACGTTTGCTACAGGCATCAGAACCGGGTCTCCTCGCAGCAGATCTTTGTTTGTGTGTGTGACGGGGGGATTCCTGCCGCTGTTCTGACTCTTTCACACATTTTATAAGCTCTTTACGAGTTCTCAGCTGGTCAGTATACCATCATACACTCTAAAAAATGCTGGGTTAAAAACAACCCAAGTTGGGTTGAAAATGCACTAACCCAACAATTGAGTTGTTTTAACCCAGTGGTTGGGTTAAATGTTGCTTAAGACAACCCAATTGCTGGGTAAGAACAACTCAACCATTGGGTTAAAACAACCCAATTGTTGGGTTGGTGCATTTTCAACCCAACTTGGGTTGTTTTTAACCCAGCATTTTTTAGAGTGTATGGAGGATATGTACATATATCAAGCGCAACCCAGCATGGTTTTGGATGTTCTGTAAGTTCTGTTGTGAAATATGTGTCATAAAAGCTGACCAATCAGGTTGTAAACATATCCCTATAGGTTCCATATCTTTAGGTTAGGTGTTAAAATGTAAATGTAAACCCTAAGCGGACTAGGACTCAATGGTTTTTTTTTTTGGTCCCAACCAAACTAACCAAACGAAACAAATTACAAGTGTGAGCACAGAGAAAAGAGGTGTCAAAATTTTACCTTTAGGGGTACAACAGCTTGTCGCTAGGGCAGTACCCTTAAAAGGACATATTTGTAACTTTTTTACTCCTAAAAAGTGTATATTAGTACTTTGAGTACAAATGCGTACTTTAAGGTACTACTATGAACCTTTTTGTGGTAAAAATAGTACAAAGTTGTCATTTTAAGGGTAGGGCCTACTGCCCCAGCAACAAGCTGTTGTACCCCTAAAGGTAAAATTTTGACACTCTTTTTCTCTCTTACCTTAGAAAAAAGGTACAGTAAAGGTACAAACTTTGTTCCTTGGGGAACAAAACATATAAATGTACCTTTAAAGGTACACAATTGGGCATTGTTCTACAGCGGGGGTAGGCAAGTTCAGTTCTAGTGACTCGCTGTCCTGCAGAGTTTGGCGCCAACCCTAAAAGACATCTCTTATTAAGGATTAACAGGTTTAGATGTTGATGTTTTATTAAAAATGTTTGGTTACCATCATGGTGATCAGTGTTTCCTTTATTTGGGCAGTTTGATTTGTGGTTTTTACAACGCGATCACATGGTAATGCGTATCATTAGTACGAGTGTGAAATCTTATGGATACCCCAAAATGAGTTTTGGAGTGCAAATGCTACGCAGTTTTGAGATTTTAGAATGTCTCTGGGCAAGTGGTCCATTGAAATAAAGTGTTACCAATGGTTTGGTTTCTACAAAATTTTAAGGTCAACATTTTATACGATTTGTCAACCTGACAAATTTGATTATACCAAACAAAGGTCATTTTTATAGGTTAGATCAACCAGAAATAGATTACTGAGGTAACAATCGCAGGTTACCACTTTCCCAGTCTATCTCGCCTATGGCTTCAAGTGAGCCAGGACTACCACTGCTTCCCCCTCTAAACGAGGTAGAAATGTTCTGTACGTCTTGTCTGTGATACTAAAAGGAGGGTTTAATGTTCTTGTGTCTTGTAAAATGGAGGGAAATCTGGGCTGAGATGGTTTAGGATTTGACTTTGGTATAATCCTATGCTAAATTCAGATCTAGAACTGTGGAGGGCTGCTTTTCTGTCTCTCTTTTCTGACTCTCCCTCTCTCTTTCATGTGTCTTAAAAAGTGATGATAGCGCATGGCTTCCCAGCTAGTGGAGCCCCAAGGCAAAATGTACATGGCTGCTAGGTACTGTTACGCTTTCTGCTTTCAGAAACAAGCAAACCCCCTTAAAGGATGCTGTAGTGTGGGGAGGGAATGTCTCTGAGCTGGAGAGAGAGGGGAAAAAAAGGTTGAGATAGAAAAAGAGAGGGAGAATTGGGAGGCAGGGGATGAACGTAGGAAGGAAGGAGCCCGAGAGGGAGGGAGCGCTAGGCTGTCTGAGAGAGAGAGAGAGAGAGAGAGAGAGAGAGAGAGAGAGAGAGAGAGAGAGAGAGAGAGAGAGAGAGAGAGAGAGAGAGAGAGAGAGAGAAAGAGGAAAAAAGTCCTCACAGTCCCCCAGTTCTTTGTAGAACATTTAGCTTTGACCCTCCCTTGCTTTTTCTCCTCCCTTCCACCTCACACACACATACACACACAGGCCAACAGATCTGCAGGATACAGTAGTCGCCAGCATTTTATATCTACCACAGTGCTGTTTTAATACATATCTCCACTTCAATAGTGTGTTTGTGCCCACAGGTCGCAGTAAGCAGGACTAGGGGCCGACAGACAGAATATAGACGTGTTCATGATGCAGTAAAAAATACATCCATACAGATAGCAGTATAGGGCATGAGATAGAAGCCCTTTTTTTTCTTTCTTTTTTTTTTTTTTTTTGGGTTGAAGAGTAAAGATTGCTTTGGCTGTGAGCTGAGGAGAGACTGAACCCGAGGAACTCTGGGTAAGTTGTGGGCTTTTTTTTCCCTGTCTCTGCACTGCTGATTACGATGCTGCTGATTGATTGGTTCACGCTTCTGGATTATCATGGGCGGCTCGTCACCGGGTACCTGATGATGAGAGAATAGAGAAAGAGAGAGAGAGATAGAGCAAGAGAGAGAGAGCAGGGGGGAAAAAAAGAGCGAGGAGAACAAAAAAATTGGCAAATGCAGGGAGCTCTGAAAGTGACATGGTGTGATTTTTGTCTGTTTACTTCTGTGTTTGCCGGTCTTGTGTGTGGTCCCAGTGACGCCCGCCCTTCGTTAGTGCAGCCAGCACGTGCTAGTGAGGTGTCGGGGAGGGGTCAGGCTG
This sequence comes from Pseudorasbora parva, assembly GCF_024679245.1. Classification (NCBI taxonomy): domain Eukaryota; kingdom Metazoa; phylum Chordata; class Actinopteri; order Cypriniformes; family Gobionidae; genus Pseudorasbora; species Pseudorasbora parva. Next base: position 8,726,350 of record NC_090172.1, on the reverse strand, counting down.
ATGCCCGTGTAGCGGCGGGCCTTTTTGTGAATATGCAGATGAGGGGCGCGTGCTGCACGCGAGGGGGGCCGAGAGTGTTTACGCTCGCCCTATAGGGAGTCTGATGCTCGACATATTGTGGGATTTTTTTTGTTTTTTTTGTGCGATGCTGTTCTGGAGAGCGAGGTGGGATGGGAAGAACCGATAGAATGATACGACCTGGGAAAGAGCGGAAATGGCAGCATGAGCTTCAGGCTGTATTTTCATGCCACTGACAAGACATGATGATTGCTGACCCCCTCCCGTCGCTCTCCAAACACATACGCGCGCTTCGCCCCTCCCTGAAGTGCCGTGGCTTTTTTCAGCCTCATTTGCATGTCAAAGCAGTGGAAGGCACTGTGCAGATTAGTATGAGATGACATAACGATGTAATGAATTAAACGCTGCCGTTTAGCTGTTGCACGGAGCGCCTCTGCTCACGGAGCTCGTGGGAAACTGATCCACTGCTTTCCCCTCACTGTTTCTATCTTTTGCATTTGCACCAGTCCTTCTTTTTTTCAATATATGACATTTCTATAAAAATGAGACAACAAATAGGTTTTATAAATATGTACCAATAATTTATTCTTTAAAGGTTACTCTCTGACTATATTAGTCATTCTATTATTCTCTTTTTTTTCAAGTACCATTGTGATGTTTAAATATTTGGTTACACTTTATTTGAATGCGTCCTTGTTACATGTTACATGTAATTACTATATTAATAACTATAAATTGGGCATAGTTATATGTTATTAACCCTAATCCTACCCTAACCCTATAGTAATTAAATGTAGTTAATTACTCAGTACTTACTATAGAGTTATATAGGGTTTGGTTTAGGGTAAGTTATGCATAATTTCCTGTTATTACTATTGTAAGTACATGTAATAATGTGTAACTGTCACCTTAAAGTACCAATATATAGAATTATTATTATTTAGTTTTTATTTTAGTATTTTCCATTTGCATTTTAATATAGTAATTTTGTTGTGCGTTTTTGTAATTTTTTATAGTTATTTTGTTTAATAAACCTATACATCTGGTTGTTTTAGTACATCAAGTTAAATATTGCTTTGGCAACTAATAAAAAAAGATTTAGAATATATAGTTAATGATTAAAATATTCAGTTAATGATTATTTATTAGGGTTTTAATTTAACCTTTAGTTAAACCTGGATTGTGTAATATCGGGGCATATATTTCTCACTAAATCAAATTTTGTTTTCCTTTGCTTGATGACAAACAATCATTTTCAATATTATGCACAAATCAAGACTGGAGCACAACAAACAAAAACAGATGGATTTATAATATTGAACATGATATTGATCCTGTAATATCAGATGTAAAATCTCTGGTGACTTCTCCAATCATTTAGTGCACTTAAACTCCGCCCCTTTCTTCAAATCACTTTAAGATCTCCCTCCCTACATGAAGAACACAGTCCTGGCCTACTTTTTTATTTTATTTTATTTTTAGTAATCCATTTTACCAGGATGTACATCACAATATGGAAGAAAAGCATTTTTGGAGGTTTAAATCTAAAGGTAAAAGTCATGTTCAAGCTCACTTATTTACTACACAACTCAACACTCTGATTCATTCAAATAGTATCCGTATCTGTCTGCAACAGGCTCATCAAGGGGCTGTCAATTCAACAGTAATTTAGTGTGGTTAATTAACACAATTAACCATGCTCAATGTCACATTCATTTCACAATAAGCGATTTTCAGAGCTTTCCAAAAGTCCTTTTTTTTTTTGCAGATCTGCAGTCAAGTAAACGCAGCTTACCAAACTATAACTGTATTTGTTTTTGTGTTGTTGTTTTGTGCAGAGGTCCTCATTTTTTAAAGTAAAATTATTTCGATGAAATGATGAAAAATCACTCAAAAAATTATATTTAGATACATCTTGTGTGAAGTCTGCATCAAACAAAATAATAATCTGACTGCAAATGAATGCACCTATGTTCAGTAATATGAACCTTAAGTCTCAAACACTTCAAAATCAATGTCTTGTAATGTTCTTCAATGAGTACTCATCTGCCAAATTTTTTAAAAACACTGTAAAAATGGTTGTTTCAACTTAATAAAAGTAAGTGTCCGTACTGTGTTAAAAATGTAAGTTTAGTCAACTTGAAATGTGAAGACCTACGTGACAACTTGGCTATTTGAGTTGATTAAACTTAAAATGTTAAGGCAGCATAAACACTTACATTTTTAGGTTGAAACAACCCTTTACAATGTATATTTGTCTCAGAAAATAATAATATATGCATTTAGCATATCACGTAATTTATTTGATTCAAGGTTAATTGATTGACAGATTTTTATTTTTTTGTGCTGTTTCTCGTAAGACTGCATCCTGCTAGTAAGTATTTGAAGAGCATCGCATAGAAATGATTGCAGTTCCACTCTCATTTAAAATCTTGCTATATATACTATTTATTAACTCCTTTTTCTGCCATTTGTCTTTTTTTGTATTCTCTTTTTCTTGTTTTCTATCTCATCTATGCTGCTGGTTTTGAGGAGGTGTTTGACAGCTATTGTGTGAATGAACTCTTCAACTCAGTATATTATAGTTTGTTTTACATTGCAATAACAAGAGACACTGATTTCCTCCTGTAGCGGGTCCTAAAACCATTTCTACGCTCATCTATAAAACACACACATCTCACACCTCTCAAGACTCTGGCAATAACCCGGTGTGAAAAAAATCTACAATGAACCTCCTTGGGGACCGAGAAGTCCCTAAAACCTTGCATCTCATAGTCTGGTGAGAGAGAGATGGCTTGTGTGTGTGTGTGTGTGTGTGTGTGTGTGTGTGTGTGTGTGTGTGTGTGTGTGTGTGTGTGTGTGTGTGTGTGTGTGTGTGTGTGTGTGTGTGTGTGTGTGTGTGTGTGTGTGTGTGTGTGTGTGTGTGTGTGCGTTAATGGCTTTGTACTGTTGAGCCGCACATTGATTGATGTTCAGGAAGAGGCGGTGGTTTTATGAAGCTGAGAGAGACGGAGGCACGACGGGCCGCTCTCCTGTGGGTCTCGGCGGTAACACAGCCGAGTGTGTCACACATATCACCCGTCCGCCCCTGACAGGCTGGAGAGGCTGCCACCATATTGCAGGAGTGTCTCTCTACTATTGACCAAGTCACCTGAGCAAACTGCCTGGCAGCTGGATTGGTCCCCTGTCTCTCCAAACTTCATTTTCTCGCTTTTATTTTATTCCTTTTTTATCAGCTCAATTCACTTCTCTCACTCTGTATTGATTAGACGTGTCCAACGCTGACTTGATATCTGTCACCTTTTTAGGATGCCAGTTCTCTTATTTCATTACATGAACTTGAAAATTTGATAATGACACAAAAAGTTTGATGTAGAACTGGATGTAGAAATCGAATGTACAGATGAATTTTCATGCTTCTAAAACATTTTTGCAAATGCCTATTTAGAATTATATTAAAACAATTGTTACTATTTTGACTGATTTATCACAAATAGGAAAAGTGAGGAGGCAGGGCAATTTTTAAGACTTAATATAAAAAATTCAAACCTTTAAAAAATAGATTATTCTGGTTGACTTAGCTAATCGATATATTCTAGT